>NW_022170249.1:45102917-45123151 GCF_008802855.1 Photinus pyralis
TTTACGACATTTTCCGGTGGTCATGACATTTTTTATAGTAAAAAAACCACTCAAAAGTGTCTTCATAAAAATTTATGTTTTTAGAGATTTACCCCGGAATATCTCGGCTCCCGCACGAGATATTGTTATAATTGTTTCAGTTCTATAATGCCAAATAGTAAGCGCTTCTAACTATGCCTATTACATCGAAAACATGATATAACTACATTATCATAATTGCCATCAAAGTCGATAAATCGATTATTGAGAAGCGTAAACTTCACTCTGCGAGAAACTTTTTTATTATTTGAGGAATCTCTATACATGTATCATACGAATTGTAGCTGATAGTCACCAAAAGTTTTTGGTGAAAGAATTTTAGTGATAGGTCTTACCGTTTACGAGTAAATGATATTTCTATATGCAGCTCGTGCGCGCCCGCGGTCCGCCTAACAGCGACTTGCTTGGCTGCTATCTGCGCCGGCCGGATAGCCGGCTTGTCACCTGTAGTGGAGCGAAATCATGCCAAAAACTATAATGTAGGCATGAAGATGAAGGCTTCAGGACGATTTTGGGTAAAATTTAATACAAAACTTGCCAGTAAAATGACATTACTTGACTCAGTAATGTGACATTTTCCTGACTTTTATGTAAATAACTATTAACATGATTTTGAATTTTTGTTTAATTAAAAAAAGACTTGCCGCTTGTATCTATTATGTATTATACAAAGAGATTCTTGTAAGAGCATGCATACGTAAAATTTCTTCATGAATCCTTTTAAATTGAGTACATCAAACCAATTGGAATTTTGGATCGAATTTGCAAGAAATAGCATCTACTTCTGAACTCATTCAAAAAACAAATTTGGAAATTTGGTACTTTTTATTATAATTTCTGAAAAAGGGATAATAAATAAAACTATTTAACAGAATAACAACAATATGTGGGAAGAAGTCGAACAGTAAAGGTATATGTAGGTATGTGCGTGAATGGCTTTTCGCTAAACGTCGTCTAGTATAAAAACAGTCGCAGGTGGCCGCCCACTGCAAACTTACGTCTCTTTCTTCGCATGGGCTAGATAGAGATGAAAGTAGCCACAGGCGACCAGTGTTGCAGTGGGCGGCTACCTGCGATGATTGACCTAATTGTTTTTATACTAGAAGACCAGGAATTATGGCGCAAAGTAAGAAAATTCACGCGGTAGTTGGACCAAATTCACTGTTCGTTTGCTTTAATAGTCCATAACCACCAAGATGTATGTTTCCAAAAGCTGTACGTATCTGGCAATGGGCCTGCGATATGCATGCTATTCTTTCAAATCGACACCCACGGGCCACGTTATATTGCCTCACTGGTGCTGTTCACTTTGCAACCGGTCCATTTCTTGTGGCACAAAATGCACAATTTTTGCATCACTCCTTTACATTTTGTTTGCAATATATCCAGTAGAATCGCTACCACACATTATCACCAGGATTTCCGTCACTCCGTGAGGTCCTCCCGATATACCATCGTGCAACTGTCGTGGTATTTCATATTTTGTGCTCTCACTAACTGTTTTCGTAGTTCAATTCAGCTTTCATTTTATTTTCTGCTGTATGTGATCCTGATGCATACCTCTTTCTCCTTGTTGACCTCCTTTGATTTTAGATTCCATAATAATCTGCAGGCCGGATTTCATTTCTTGTAATAATTGCAGCAGTTGTTCCATTTTCCGTGGATTCGGTCACTACTGGTATAATTGGTCATTTAAACACACCGGAGACTTGAAACCTGTATAACGTAAATTTAATTGCGTGATTTATTTATATAAAATTAATTATGATATAGGTATGATTATATATGAATACCTAATTGAAAATATACGAATAGATTGTAATCAAGTATATATTGGGTGCAATCGACACCGAAGGGAGGTTTCTTGAAGGACCACACCGATTCATAGTAGGTAGTAACCTACTGATCCATTGTAAAACTATAGGTCTTAATTATCGAAAACGAGCAATAGCAATATGGAAATAAATTGATTCTACTTTTTTCACAACAGCGGTCGGTGTACTTCAATACGTCAATATAATGTTCTACACTAACTATGTACTTCATTTGGTTTGCCATTCAAAGAATCCATTCTGATATCGTTTTGTGCAAAATTGAATTTCTATGACTTAATTCGCCTTTAACTATATAAGCCATTTTGTTATTTAACTTAACACTACCTAATTCAATTTTCCATTGATTTTAATTCTAAGTCTCTAGGATAGGTAACTTGAAAAGTTATTATGATTAATCTATAAACAAATGTAAAAAATGTATAGGTAGGTACAGTATATTGTATTCAATGAGACAATATACTGCAAAACTTATTGTATGAATATTGCATAATGTGTCATCCCCTTTTATATATTTACCTATATATAGGATTTTTTTCAATTTTTCATTTCGATGTAATATAACTAGAATCGAGAGGCTAATATAATATTGAATCCAATTTTATACGTACTTCAGATACGCAAATAGGCAGATCTATTTGATTTTCAACTGCGTCGAATTAGTTTTGCAGATAAATTTCATTTTAATTTGAAATTGAGAATGTAAAGTGAGCAACAAAAAATAATATTAAATTTATTTCCCTGGTACTTTTAAACAATGCCGGTTTGAAAGAGGCAAATATCTCGGTGTGGCAGCGAGACAAATATTGACAAAGGGATTCGAAGTGTGCCCACAAAGCAATATTACGTCGTCATAAATTGTTTATAGTCGAGTTGAAAGGCGAAATTACTTTGTATACCCTTTGTATTCTACACAAGAGTTCATTCTAGTTTGAGGATGCGAGTAAGCCATTGTAAAAAGTTTTCCTCTACAGATTCCGCATCTACAAAATACCACCACATTACTTTATATAAGTACTTATGAAACTACGTCTTTAGAAACCGTACGTAAATATTCATTCAATTGAAAAATAAACTCACGTAGCAGCCGTTTCGAGTAAAACGCGTTTATTTTTAATAGGTACCTACTTTTTCATCGGTATTTTATATTTTCAGCATGCGTTTGAGTGGGTGAAAAAAATAAAATGCATTTTTTGTGTTGTAGAATGTTAATTTAGTTCGGAATATTCTTTGTTCACAATTCTGACAAAGAATTAATGACAAAAACTACAACTTTGGAACAAATGTCTGTTCACTCAATTTTTTCAGATTATCTGTTAAATTCGGTATCTATAAGAATTAAGAAGCATGGCTCATAATTTATTTTATTTTCATTGTTCTTGTAACAAATAGGTATAGCGAACGAGCTCTTGGGTCACTGTCTCACTTACAATTTAATGAGGTCTTCCTTGGGTGATGATAAACATAATACTCAAAGCAGAATTGGAAAATTCGAAACCGTTCGCAAGTTACCGTGTACACAGACGGACATAGAGTCCAAAATCATGAGAGCTCGTTAATAAGTAGTTTGCATAACAAACGATGATGCGGTGAAAGAATTTTTCTTTTGAAAAATTTCCGGCTAAAGAAAACGATTGTGCACGGCTTTCAAAATTGTGGCCGGAGAATTGCAGTAATATACCTACCTAATTGGTTTCTAAAGTTTTAGCCATTCCATGAAAGATAAAGAATATCTTCAATACCACTATATAGTAAGACCAAATGTCCCAGTTCAATCTCCGTCGCAATTCTCGCAGAACTTCTGAGGTTGTATCCGATTTTCCTAAAGATGCCCATCCGGTTAATCGGTTACATAACGACTATTCTCGACAAACCGGTATAATTAATCCTCTTCTTAAATTGAAAGTGGATGGTATGCTAACTAAATATCAGCCAATGAGGGAATAATTCCGTAGTATAGCTATTTATCTATTTAAATAATGCACATTTTGATTAACAACGTTCATTGTTTATTATATGATTGCTGCTGCGTTGATAAAATGAGGCAAATTCTCTTTAGAAATTTGTCCTCTGGGAAATTCGTCTCCAAAAATGCTTAGTATCACGTGATGTCACACCCGAATATAGTATAGGTAGGAAGATGCGCCTCCGGAATATTCTTTTAGTTATATTCACACTGGAAAAATTCTCTACAAACATTCAATATGTGGGATAGGTTCATTTGAGCTAGTAATTTCGTCCTCGAGGACTCGCGTCCGAGATTCTTTTCTTCTAATGATACATATGGTCCAGATAAAAAACTCGCTCAACAAAGAGTACCGACTTTTGTGCCAATGCATTAATTATTAATTTTTGGGGGATCATACCATTGCTCAATGCTCATACTAAAAAGTAAATAAGCGAATTTTTGCAGAAACAAACTTTCTGAAAATGAATATTTCGCTGCGAATTTGTCTGAGGATGAATATTTCGGGGATCAATTTTCTGAGACGAATTTTGCTGTACAAAGTATGATGGGGAGTTTGTATTTATATTACTATACTCTCCCGTCGTTAGAGGCACATAAATCTTCGTGATCTACATGAGTCGACAAACAAAATATAGATATTCGCGGTCGGGCGAATGTAACTTTTGCATAAGTTTGCATTTCAAATAATGGATTGGGCAAGGTGACCTTCCCCTCCAAGTCCCAAAGCTCCACATAAATAAGCGCTTAATTTTCTGAGGTAACCGCACTTTCCGCAACAAAAATGCACATAATTAGTTTATCATCAAGATCATACAATTGTTTGAAAAATAAGTGACGTTGGTTTGTTTTATTTCTTTTTCGTGTGCGGGATTTGTCGAATGTGTTATGGGTCGGTTTAGTATAGGGTTTAATTTTAGATTTAAAGTGTATTTTATAATTGCTATTAAGTGTTGTCACGTGTGTATACGAACACAGTAAATTTAGAGTATTCTGTAATTTGGACAAGCCGACACAAGAGTCAATGTGTTTTAATACAGTGGGCTATTCAGAAAGAGGCATCTGTCGGAGTACCTAGCCGAATGTACTTACCTAACAAAAACACTCACGATGTGCTAAAATATAATTCAAACTTAATTTTGTGCACAAGATGTATGGGCCTAACCAGGAACTATTACTGGTAATGAAATGTAATGTCATAAAATTGATTCTACGAGTTTGAAAATTTAATCAGCTTACCTACTTCTATGCAAATTGAGACGATTTGGTGTCGTGTAGTTACATATGAATCCACCACCCCATAAATGACAGAACATAGTGCTAACGAATAGTATAGAAATAATTATTAACCTATTCCTTCTCGGTATCTCTATATTTCAGTCCAACGCCTAAATTGAATACATCGTAAAGGTCGTGTCGAAAATTCTTTTAATGTTATCACTTATCAGATGAGATTTGTCGATAAATCACTCCGTCACAATCTAAACGAGAACGATTATTGGATTTAGGGTTCGAAGAACTGGGGGTTGGGAAGAGGGTTTTCGTGGGCCCCTTCAGGGGTTGAACAGGAGTACCTTGTAATTCAATATTACGCTCCGCCCTTAAGGTTACACGTTACCCTGGTGACGAGGATGCTGTGTTTTCCCCTGTCAATGGCGGACCCGGGCGGGGTTTTCGGCTGAAAATTCCTCCGAAACTAAACCTCCACGCGCAAATCAGTTTCACATAAGTTTTTGATCGTATTATTATTACACCTTGGAAGAAGTCACCTAAATATGTCCATACATTCAAGCGTTTTATTAATTAGGCAAGTTTTGTTTGGCTCACACAGAGTGACAGAGTCCTTTTTTTCATAAGTCCCTTTCCGCAATATTAATTTTCAGCATGGCCGCGCTTTTCCGTTGTCAAACCGATGTTGATTCCATCTCATTCTCCGCAATAATAAGATTTATTCTCGACGTTCAATACTCTCAAACGAAATACGAAATGTATATTTATATGGATGTTGGGTGCGCGTTTGTTTGAAGATACGCGAATAACAACGATGGAAGGGAATTTTCTTTGATATAGAATGCAAATAAAAGATCTAAAGCGTCTTAGAATGTGTGTTGATGTTGATATGAACATGTGAGTTGTGAAAGGCTTTGTTATGCATTTTGTGCATTTTATTTATCGACATGTTTTTTTGGTACTTTTAGGCGCATTGAAAAATTGTGACAATTATTACTTTATTGGGTTCCCCCTGAGATGCACCTACCCTATTCTGCACCTGTAAAATTTGCACATACCTACCTAAACCTTTAGATTATGTTCATTTGTACTTACCTCCCCTACCATAAATTTCGGAACTTTTTTTTAGTTCTACAGACACTTACTAACCAAATCGACCACTACTGGCTACCTACTCAAAACGTCTGTCCCAACCCAATATGATATTCATACCATAGCACGTGGGAGAGTGGGGTTTTTCTGTCAAAATTAGAAAAAGAAAAGTTTATAAATGTACGCGCCCATTGAAAATAATTTTAAGTTCAGTCAAGTAGAAAATGACGCTGGCCGCTTAGTCGTAAAATTTTCCAAAGTTACCCTTATCTCTCTCTAGCTGTTGTAGCGGAAGTTATTCCCGCCCGCTATTGTTCTTATTAATCTCATTATTGCTAGATGAGTGGTAGCTATATTGCTTTTGAAACCACTAAGAAATAAAAAGTATATCGTTAGTGGCAAATTAAATCCAATTTCTCAACGCTAAAGATAAATATCTTACCTCCACGAATTTAAAAAAATATATATATAGGTAGGTAATACCTAAATTGAGGTTCTCAAACTTCTCTGTTACCTATTAAGACATTACGGAACAGACCACGTTTTAATAGGCCCATTTTGCATGTTTATTTTTGTTATATGGAAATGGCGGGCATATACTAAATCAAGAGCCGTTCACGAGGAAATCAGTTACAAACGTTCATTCCCTAGATGTGCTCAGTTCAAATCGTATGTACAACTTTGTTGTGAATGATAGATACATCGATATAAAGGTCTACAATAAAGTTGCTTATCACGTGTTCTCGTCCTCTCTACTACACAGTAGGAAAATTGTAAAAGTACAAATAGATAAATCTGCTGTAACGTATATCCTAGCTGTTTACTTTATTCGCGGCTATAATTTAGTGAATTATGAAATTAGTTGCAGATTGCTGAAATGTATACCGTAGGTATGAATAACGTGTTGGCATTTTTCAAAGTGACAAAACTTCGAATAGGGAATGGAATGAATTAATTTCAAATAATACACCTATCACAGGAAAAATGATTCTTCTGTAATTTTTACGTAGGTTATTTGGCCAGCCTACCATAGGGGGTGAGATGAAAGACTTTGGAAACACTTGAAGTTAAGGTCAAATTTGGCCGCCTTTCTTTACAAATTTATGTTCGATAATTTTTTGAATTGCCAGAAACTGCTTTAGTAGTAGTGTAAATTTTAGATGAGACATCTTGTATAATTTCATCACAGTAAACCAAGCTTGGAACACATTTTCTGTAGTATAGAGCTCCATCTTACGAGAAAGTGAATATTAAATTTAAGAGTTTAAATCGGAATTTGACCAGTAAAATAGTCCAATGGGGCAGAAGCCTTGGCTGTCGTTAGGCTTCCACTCTTTCTAAATTTATAGGGCATGAAATTGTAAAACTATAAAATTTAACTTACGCTAATGGTGGAACGAAGTGTCCCTAATTTTTAGGCGCCTTAGACCTGGTCTTATACGTCCTTATGACAAGTTCACTATAATAATTACAAAATTCCCATGTTTTTGTAACACAATTTTCACTTTGGAAATAAGTTTACGCTGTATTTAAGTAATCCTCAAAGTTCTACATTTTAAAATTTGCTGTAAGAGCAATATTTTACATTTTCCTAGTTCTTAAAATCCCCTTTTTTATCAAAATTATGAAAAATACTCTGCTAAAAAATATACGAGTACAACAAAGTAAATAAAAAAAATTAATAGACCACGTAAAATGCGACAAAATTCAATAATTTCTACCTCACCATAAAAGTAACCCGCAATATTTCTGATTTTCTTGCAAATGCTATTTGTAAATGGGTAAATAAAGAAAATTCATTACGTGTACCTACGTCATTCACAAAATTTTTGAAGAGTAACAAAATATTTTCGTTAAATTTTTCGTTAATTCTCGACATATGAATCCTTGTTTGAAAAGAGCGAAAAATACTCTTTAACAAAATATGATATAAAATAGGTATTGCTTCCATGTAAAAACTTTTTTGTCACTTCTCAAAAACTGTCAGGTTATGATATTTTTTTTCGCCACTACGTGAAAAGTTTTTCCTTTGAACTTTTAAGCGCATTTTTGAAAAAAAGTTATAGCACTTTGGCTATTCGGTCGTCGATCGGTTGGGCGGTCGGCTGTAAAGGTTTTTTAAGTATAACTGTCGAAGAAATCATCAAAGAATGCTCGGGTTTGAATAATTACCTTTGTGTCTCAATTCTTTGCAAGATTATTGTATTATAGAATAGCCCTAATAAAACCTCGATCCGTAGCTGCACTGACTAAGTAGGTACTTTCCAACGTATTTGTAGGTATATCTGCCGTAATAATGAAACTACCGCCTTCTGAAGAAAAAAAGTCCATTTTTTCATCAGTATGTAGAAGTCAGTACGTTGCGAACTCCACATTGAATATTATCTTTACCCTTTTTTCAGTATTTATCAAATCAAATTCAAATAATTAATAAATTGTATCTGTAATTTACTGATGGTGGGTAGAAAAGAAAATTTAAAATTTTCTGTGGCTGGCCCATATATCACCCACACACCTGCGCATGCGCGATTATGCTCAAAAATGTTTCAGTTCTTCCTCTTGTGTTTAAGAATGTGTACCAAAATTAGTTCTAATCGGTTAAACCGTTTATCTGGAAATGAGACTACAGACAGACAGACCGCCATAATCGAGATTTTGTTTTATTCGGATTCCTGGTGGTTCAAAACGTGCATTTCTTTAACAAAAGTGTGAGGGGGGGGGGTCATTTTTACCCCAATACAGTTATGTACTTCCCTTACTAACGTGCGGGTGGTAAAAATTAGGAATGCTTTTTTATGTAACAATGTCACTACACTTACACAGACTAATCGTGTAATCATTTATGCAACAACTCAACTTGTTAGTGGTACCTGTTTGTGTTATAAGAAAACTGCATCTTATTTTACTTCTTAGTGTAAAAACATAAAAAAAACATAAGTATGCATAAAATTTAGTGGTAGCGGTAGAAAAGACCAGAATTTTTATTGAAGTAAACGCATGACGGCTTGGTTTGAAAGTTTTTCCAGTATCAAACTATAGCATATTTATAGAAGGACGAACTGCTTTAGGTATAACATTTTGAGTATGTCCTTTTAAATTCCTAAACGATGCTGCAAATTGAGGATGAAGCAATTGTTTTATTCTTACTGTTAGGTAATACTCCTCATATCACAACTTACTGAAACAGGTATAAAATTACAATCGCCCTTGTAGCATATCTGCAAAAGAAAAGATAAAGAACCTATTGAAAAAAGTACACGGTAGACTATTTTACCTAAAAAATAATATAATCCAAATTGTTTGTGGTGGTGTGAACAAATTGAAACGCTGTTATTCTAAATTTTCGTTAAAAGTTTTTACCTATAATCTAAAACTACAACAAACAATACGTTTCGTTTTAATAATAGATCATAAACGATGAAACTTGCTGTCGAACAGTGTTTAAAAGTACTTGACGTAGCGTGACATATCACACGGTAAACTAAATCCATTGTGAAATAGACGCAGAGGGATGCGGATCAAAAACTAATAATCCCGAGCACTACCGGCAACGACCAGTGGCTTGTAAATACAAAGCTGGCTTAATATTACAGGGGTTGTACCCCCTGTTGGGCGATCATCAACGACACTCGTACGCCTCATCTCTTCTTTTGATTCCGCTTCGCTAAATTAACTCGTCACATACCTTACCGATCCTTTGGAAGTTTTATAAAGGAAGTTTACACAACTCTCTGATTTTCCCAAATCAACTGTTTGTTTATTTGCAACAACAATAACAAACTTAAACGTTATAAAATATGCATTCACATTCATCAAATTAGAATCGGCGCTTACCTATAGTAAAATTAACGTCTTCGTTGGCAAAACGTTAATTAAATTAGATTGAACATTTTCTAGTACATTTGAGGAAAACACATCAAATAATTTCAAAACGATATTTTATACCGACGCATAGACTGACTGACGGACGAGGGTAAATCCGAATATGTTTTCTAACATAAGCAATAGAATATTCAGTCCTTTGAATGGAATTGAAACGATATATTCAATTTCGTATCAAAACTAATAAAACAAGACATTAACGTTACAGATACAAATTATAAGGAACCAAACGGGTTCTAAACAAATATGAAAATAAATTTTTTATTTTACAGTCTACTATAGCGACGCACCAAAAAAAAGTTCGGAATTAGAAAATAAAACATAACCCCTGAAAAAACACCACTCTGTAAATTCTCACTACCATTGACATGACCAATTATGTAAGATTGTAACAGGATTTTAAGCCCTTCAGCGTAACATATTCCAAAATTGAAATACATATCTCAAAACTGCAGGAGTTGTAAAGAACAATATTACCTACATATAACTTGTGTTAATTGGTCATAAAATAAGCCGAAGAGTTATCTCCCGTATGTACGGGGTATGTAATGTTCCATATATACATAGAAAACAAAGAATGACATGAAGTCTGAAATCAAAATAGTTTTTAAAATAGGTAAAGGCGTATAAAGGTGATTTTTTAAATTGTAATTCGAATTTTATTCGAATCTATTACTTTTTAGTTGGTTTTACATACTTACACTAAAAAAGACCTAGAATTCCAAATCTTTTCAAAATATGTAGACTATTCTACCACATCATCATAAAGCACTTCGTGCAACCTTTGTCTCACCCTGTACGTTGAATAATATAATGTCACAAAATAATGATTATTAAACGGCAGAGCAAAGCAGGTAAGCTTTATAGGGGAATCGATGACGTCCCTCTGCCCGTCTGTCTGTCTCTCCGTCTGTCAGTTCGTGAACACGATAACTGGCAAACGCTTGGGCCGATTCGGTTCAAACTTTGCGCAGTTGACCACCACATGTAACAAGCCTATTGAAAATGGATGAAATCCAATGACTCCGTGGGTCACACCGAGGTGCTTTGCCGCTTTTTTAAATTTTAGATCAACTTTAGGGGTTTATTAAATATTACTTGACAAGTTGTCAATCAATACATATATTTAGGGTATTCAACTAATGCCAAACCCTATCCCTATAACTAATACTAAAACTAATATTTATTCATTAATTTAAAATTTACATTTTTTGTAGGCAATTCTTATACGCCGCTCTACACGAAGAAATGGAAAACACTTCACTCACCCTCAAAACCGCAGAAGTCGGACGAGACTAAGGGACATCTCCTAGCTCGAGAAACAGAAGTTCATATTGTTTGGCGACAAAGAAAATGGCAAAGTCTATAACAGGTACTTTTTATAAATAAATGTATTGTGGCGTTTCTCTCAGAACATACTCGAAGCTCCATCAAGTCTATAAAGTCACAGATCATAAGAAATGAAAGCGTATGTGACCCATTCTTTCTGTGAAATATGATATGCCTTCTTGATTTTTCGAGAAAGTTTGTTACTATCTAATATTGAGAAAAAAAACTGAAACAGGTTGGTTTTTATTCTTAATTTGACAATTTATTGTATGAAGATATTACCCCGCTCTAAAACCCCGCCCCTTGGATTATATATTTTAGTCTACTCATTGAATAAAAACACTATTTTTATTCAATGGTCTACTGCAATCAGTTATAGGGTCATGCACTGTGACCTGACCTGAATGTTCTGAATTTTTTATATGTTGTTAGGAACGATTTTGATACGGGAATGAGTTTCGTTCTACAATTATTTTTGGTAACTTTTTTCATTTTTATACGATTTTTCAACCAGTCATGTATACCTGATTGAGTAAAATTAAAATTGAAGGGCTCAACAAAGAAAATAGTATAAAACATTCGTTGCAGAAGGTCCTCTATCACTCGTTAATTCATGAACTTGAACTCGTGCTTATAATAGTTCTGCAACATTGGTTTTAATATAGGTACTATTTTCACAACGATTTCCAAAAACTTTTCCAGCATACTTCTTCCTACTCTGAATACGATACGCGAATGAATTGTTTACTTAAAATCATCGATTACACCGAAGTGACCAACGTAATGTCGATCAAAAGCACAGATGGGGAGGTTACTTCAATCTGCAAATAAAGGTTGCAAATTATAGAAGTTGGTTGTCAATTTCATCGGAAAAAATCTACAGAATGTGTTATGGAAGTTAAAGGATGTGAACAACATACAGAATTCTACATGAGATTTTTGCTTTGCAAACAGAACACGACATTTCTTTCAATGTCCATATAATACAGAATATTTGAAATGTCTAGCAAACGTAATATAGAACAGTACGTCCACTATCGAAAAGCCAAGAAAATATTTCTGAAGGACGCCCTTAACATCACATCACTCGTAAATTTAACGAGATTTTTTTCTGTAGAGTAGAGAATGTTGTTTCATTGTCAATGTCATCATACAGTACCAACTATTTTATTTGGCTGGTAGGTATGTACGGAATAAATATAATTAAAGAAAAATTCGGCTTACAAACGGTATTAAATTTTACATCACCATTAGAAGAGTAAAAGACTTGATGAAAAGGGATGCGCCTTTATTGAACTGCATAACTTGACGCTGACTCGACACGATCAAGAATTAAACTTTCCTATTGTTGGGGTTGTTCCAATTCATACAATTCCAGTTAATTTGATTGGCGCCCGAACGTTTCCTTCATCCGCTTCTGCACGCTTTTATTTGCCAAGTAACAAGTAAAATATTTAAAGAATAAGCGAAGATATTTACTATGTGAAGGCGGAGGTTAGTAAAAGTATAATACTTATAAATCTATTTCTGAAATTGTGTCAGAATATCTTGTGTCTCGCTGTAACGGATTAGATACCTCTACATGCCTTATTTCCTCGACATATGAGATCGGGTAATACAGTTTCGTTATTAATCAGATCGCTATTCAATTTCTTTGTTATGCAAAGTTCAAAGTAAGATTTTGTCAAAATCAACTAATCTTTAATATTTCACAATAAGAAAGTTGTGGAGCATTAAAGACATCGACCAAATTCGAGAAGTGTCCCTAGCCGCCAAACGATTAGGAATTAGTTTCTACCTCTCAAAATAAATGGTGTTTCCATAAGAAATTGTCCAATTTGGACTACCCTGTACATCTCGTGAAGACCTTGTACCTACCTTCCGAATGGAAATTTCTAAAATAGCAGGAACACAACGGAAACGAATTATACACTGTGTACAAGCCAAGATGTTGTTTCTCTAAAATGAAAAATTTGTCGGATAGGTATTCTCGCACGATTAGGGCGTTGTGCGCGGGTTTCCATCCTGTTGAAACCAACCAATGTTTGTTTTTTTTTAAGTGCGTATATAGTTGTGTTCATTAAAAAATGCTACTCAATACAGTGTGTATTTTTTACGGGCCATATAAAAAAAATAAAGGGTCATGAATCATGATGTTTCCCCGAAACGAAACGTTATATTGAAAATCTCTCAACGCTCGCTGTCTTGTAGATCTTAAAAAGTGCCTATAAGAATGGATTTTTATTTTTTTTATCTTAACGAAATTAAAACAGAAATGGGCAAATTTCCATTTTTCTGGCATATCTTCGGAAGTTATAGGATTTTTCTGTTTTTTGCATGATAATAACCTTAATGGCGCACCTTTTCTCTAATTTGACCCTCATCCTACCTTGTATGGTTTCGGAAATCTCCATGAAGACACCCTTATTTTGGACACAGTGTATAAAAAAGTTCTCAAAATTGCATATTGTTAATTCACATGCTTCACCCGAAGACTTGATTGGATATTAGAATTATGGCATTTGGCATCCGCAGAAATACAAGCTAACGGCACCATAAGCTCAGGCAGGAAAAGGCATTTCAAAAAATTAAACTTAAAATTCCCAAATTAACATTTCGATGAATTCTTAATACTTAATACTGAAAGTATGAATCGTCTACAACAGCAGATCAACCGAAATCCGTGACTACATTTAGCTCGGCGCCCCCGTACTCAAGCTGCCCCCCCCCCCCGGCGCCAGTTAGCCCATTAATAACCCGGGGCCGAACTACGTGTCAGACAAGTGTAACAATTAAATGCGCATTGTCTTTGAGGGCTTTTAAGGTAAGACTACGGTACAGAGAAATTGATCACAGTTTTACATATGTTTTTTGGGGTAAAGTTTTATTTTACAACAAATTCTAATTAATTACTTGACTCCCCCTCCCATAAAAAAACCATAAACTGAATTTTGTGTGAGTATTGGGGGTGGGAGTGGAGTCGGGGTTAATAATTCCAGGGGTTAATCACGCTGTACTGCGCTGCACTTGTATCGTTACGGCCCTTGTTTATAGTATCGAAAAGAATCACTTTTAAGATCGGAGATTTTATTTATGCAAAAAAAATCATGAATTATCTGAAACGAGAGAAAAAAAATTTGTGTTTCTATTTCAGTGTCACAATGATGATTTTGTACAACTAGTTGTACGCAAAGACAGTGATTATAGTCGTTTTTTTTGGTAACTCATCTGCATCTCTTAAGTTGGCAGTTACTAGTTAGTACAAGTAGGTACAATACTTCCATGTTTGAACTTCAAAATGTCAGTCTTACTACGGTGCCAACCTAAAACTTAACGGCATAAAAAGTGTTCCCAACATAACACATGTTAGTTCTAATGTTCCCTATAGCTTCTGATTATGATTTTTTTTATTAAATTAAAGCACCGAAATAGAAAAAATAGTATGAAAAACGCGTGTTACAATGCTTTATTGTAATACTCCTATCTTGGGGACACTCGTGGGTACCACAAGATAGTCGTATTACAATAGGTCGCATTGTAACACTTGTCTTTTAATATATATACTATTTTAGGCGCGTTTTGAAAATAAGTTGAAAAGTTTAGGCGTGTTTTTGTGAAAAGGATCGAGGTTTTATTAGCAAACTCATTTTATGAATATAATTGTTGAAGTCCATCTTGCTCTTAGTTTTCTCACAATGGGGTCAATAGTTAATGGTTTGCGTTTTGAATCTCCATTATGAATATAATACATACGTAGAATTGTGACACAAATAAGGATAATGTACATGAATTCAATCGTTTCCGGGTTATCGAGTTTTGAAAATAAACGCTCTTATTTTAAAATTAAATTAAAAATAATTGAACGAAAAATAATAATTAATGATTGCAAATAATCATAACAAACTTCACAAACAGTTCTTTGAGAACCACAGAGTGTTTTCAAAAGAAATTCGTGATGTCATTAATTATTGTTCTTTATTGAATAGATTTTAAAGCAATACGTTTTATTTTGAAAACTGGATAACTCGAAAACGACTGCATTTGGGTACATTATGCTTCTTACAACTTATGCTCAAAATTGAGAGAAGAATCAAAATCGAATAATATACAGGGTGTAAAATTAAAATTACTACCTGCCTAGTAGACATTAAAGACCTTCAAATCTTTTGTATAAAACTTATTTTGATAATCGACCTTTTCCAGACTTATCAGCGACCCTGTATATGTAGGTGTCATTCAAACAACTCCATCTCAAATTTCAAAGCAAAGGTTTAATTAAGGTATACATTGCAAAACAGTAACAATCGGAAACCCACTTTTATAATTTTAATATCAAATTCTTGAATTTACGACCTTTTACAAGCGAGTTTATTAACGTTTTCATTATTTCAAAATTCAGAGTTATATAATAACCAAGAAACGGCTTGTTCTCTATTAATTCCTGAACACAGTCTCCACACGACTGTACATAATTTTAATTTAACACATTCTCTTTCAAATAGGACAAGAAAAACGGCAAGCGCTCTTACATAATAATATGCCGTACTGGAATTTTATTGTTTTACCTCTTCTGCAAATTCCAGACGCAAAATTATATGATCAACAATTCCCATAGAAATGTATTATTTTTATCATCGACATCAGCGTTTGTTATTCATTGCAATTTAATTTAAATTTAATTTAAGACATACTGTCAAAAGAATGAAATGAAAATAACTCGAAATATTTTCTGCAAATAGACCGCGTGGCTTTGGAATGTCGTAAAGTGTTATAAACGGGGGGCGCTATTGACGAGGGCGATAATACCTACCGATAAAATTTGTCACCCCGTTTTATATCTAACCTATGCAATATTCGAATTGTTGAGACATTTATTGGATCGACGTGATACCTTTGGCTGGTCGTCTATCGTGCAATATGAGAGTTGTACGATGGCTCGTATTTATTTAATGCGGATTGAAACTGATTCGGTTCAATATTTGCAGCTGAACAATAAACGCAATCAAAAAACAAAGCTCCACCTGATAGCGCAGTTTGCATCCAAATCAAATTTAGGATAAATTAAATCGACTGCCCGCAGCTTTTCCGCCCTTCATGGTTGCAGCTGTGCCTCTTTCGAAAGCTCTTCAGCTTTTGTTCGCGGCTTATGCCTAGTGTATTTTAATTTTTACACTCCATATTCATGACCCTGTATAATATAGATGGATTTGCAGTACTCTTAAGTGCTTCATAGGTTGTTATGTGTTACTTTATAAAGTATAAACCCTTGATTTTATAATTGTCAGTTTAGTTCGGTTCGATTTATTTTCCGGAGGCGCGCTCCTTACACCGAACCTTTCTGGAGTTGGAGATAATGCTTACAAGTTAAGCTTTATAGAACAAACACTCCTTCTATTTGGCAACAACAAACACTATTAAACTTTATTAAAGTTGCAATAAGAAGCTTAAGTTTAAATAAACAAGCATGCAAACAGTCACGTGCAGTGGTTGGTGACATCTCTTCAACATTTCTACAGCCCCTATCTGTCATAAGAGCCCTTCAACGCTATAATGTCACTGTAAGTGTGTTTTAAGCTTTACATCAAATAAAGTGCAATCTGTATCTCATTCTGTTTCAATGCAGGGACGTATTAGCAATCAGTATCACCTAACCAATTTTAGTCATACAAGAATAGTGCGCAGTAATTAACACCGGTTTATTGCACAACTTTAAGTTTGTAGTTTCTATTGTAATTTACACCATGCATGCACATAAATTGTATCACTTTCTCAATTACTTTGACTTGTGCAATGCGTTTAAATCACAATACCTTATTATTCTTTTCGCCCATGCTACACTGAAAAATAAGGGTATTTTGTAATGACATCCCTATCAAAAATGAACGATTTTTGTAAAGAGGTGAGTGAAATGAAAATTTGCGCAGCTATTGTAGCATTTTGAATTATTAGTGCGCTTTGATTTAACAGAACCATCACGTACCAAATCTACGTCGTTTGATACCACATTTCCCTATACCTAGCATCAAAGGTTTTCAAGATTTTTCAAAATTTTTGACGTTTGACTGCTTTCCTTTAGCGCCCTGTACATATGGTTCCGTTGAATTGCATTTAAAAGTCTTCCGAAATCAACAATAGTGACGTGATACTACATGCGAACGATTTAAATTTTGATCGCCCTTCTATAGGGTGTTTTAAAACTAATGTTCAAGTTTGATAACTTCAAACCTTAAAAAGTTGATTTTTTCAAATGAAACCTGCTTTATTTTTTTGCACTTTCAAATTCTGCATCGATATTCCCTACCTATCCCTATTCCCTATACCCTGTGATGCTTTTCGTTTTATTTAAGATTTTCTAAAATGGTTTTGAAAAAAAAGTCTAAGTAGATGTCATTGTCATTTTAGCAACCGTATTACCGCCCGTATTTACAGGTTTTGCTTTTTCTTGTATAGAAATGTCTGACGCTCCGTTTAATAGCAAGGTAAGCTCTTTGCTACTTCCTGGTGTAAGAAAGCTGTGTCGGTAGGAAAATGTGTAGTGTTTGGATGAGTCATTCATAACCGATAACCGTAGATTGGTTCAAAACTTCAAATGCAAATATCTCGACCTCGAGAAAGGATAGTCGGTAGATGATGAACAAAGCATTAGTTACACAGAAACGATCTATTTGCCAATTTTTTTCCAGTAATTGCAAAACGCGGTTATTATTAGTTAAATAGTGCCAAACTACTGCGTCAAAAGGTTACTTTAGATCTAGTTTCGAAAGAGTATTTGTTACACACTGTACTGCAATGCAAAACAATTCTTAAATTATTAACTCTAAAAGGTAAGGGCCGTAACTGTAATCATGGTAAGTGGAAGTACTGTTTTTTAACTTTTCTCCAACAGATTCCATCGACGAAAGTAGTACTTCTACAGAAAAATTATGTTCATTGCGCTCCACATAACTTTTCAGGACAACAGTCTGGATAAAATTTTGTCAAATCTGGTGTTTTGCAATCCGTATTTACGGGATCACATCTGAAACAGCACTGCAATCATGATTCATGAGCGTGTTTGCGATTATTTCTTACCCGGTGTGTACCATAAGTCCCCCTTCAGTACACTCAACTTTTACGCACTCCCCAAACTTCATTTTTACTTCTCCTTTTTTCATATCACCGACGCCTTTAATGTTACTGTAGCAGTATTCTTTGTGGCCTAGTAAAAGCGAGGATTTAGTAGGGAGAAATGTTGTCAGAAGTACCCCATCGACGCACTTTGGGCATTATCCGTCTGCTCAATTGCAGTCCAAGGGTAGATGCGTCCAAAAATGGAAATTACGATTATGGTAAACGTCAAAGAGCGCATGGTGTCAGTAAACTAAGTATAAACGTACTTGTTGGTGCTATCTCTGGGGGTCGGAGGTCGGCGATTATGCGTAACATTCTTGGTATTTGCACATACAATAAGTAGACATTCAGTGGAAGCTCTTTATTGTATAAGGGCAATTATGCAAGTAGGTAGGTATGCCTTATAATGGATGATGAGGGTATTAGTGCTATAGCGAGTTGAATCCCGCTCCAGTGATATAAGCTTAAAGTTGCTAACGATACCTCTCTTTTGTTTTGGGATATTTTCCAAACTTTGCCTATGAAGCATAATCAAATTTCAGTTTTGGGTTGCTTAATCAATTCTTTCTTCAAATTTGTTTGGTCGCCGAAGCCACCACGCAATACATATCAAAGTATCTTATAAATCAATACAATCTTTTAGATTTAGATAAGCAATGAGCTACATCATATCAAGTTAGTACGTAGCCAATTTCCTCAAGTCAAGATTACATTACGAAAACAATAACATCCTGCTTTCGTCATACGTACTTATTGCAAGAAGTAGTTCACCGTATCTATTCAGATAGCGCGTCTTTTGGATTAAGATACCAAAGAAAGTCAGATAAACTTAGTCAATATTGCTACAAACGAATAGATATCTTCAAACCATTATTTTGGTAGCTCTTCAAAATAATAAGTAAGAGCAACTTTCAGGCCATCATCAGAAGCAATTCTTTTCCCTTGTTTAATTGTTTCTTCAACTTAACTCTTGGAAGCCCGGAAAACTGTTGCCATCAATTTCCCCGCTGTACACTGCATTTTTGCTTATTTTTGGTAGTGGAGATGCTTAATGCACTCACCACATCGACTTGTGTTCTTTTGGAGGATCTCAGTTATATATGGGATTTGATCACCAGTGATAATTTTTAGAAAAATATCGATATCTTGTTTTAAAGCATCCAAATTTGGCTGACTAATTTCGTGCATTACACGTTATGTTCTGGTGAGACGAGTCTAGGAATCCATCGCGCGGTTAAGTTTTCATTATCAAATCTTCGTTTTCAACTCAAACTTTAATTCTTGTTGTCAGTCTTCTTTATTGACCCCTGTGTTGTATCTCAAAAGGCATATCATCAACATCGTTAGCTGACAATATGGCCCTATAATACCGGCCGTAAATGTTTGAGAGTTATTAGGAGGTTTTATTGTGTTGATTTCTCAAATTTGAAAACTACACCATAGACGTGTAGGAAATGAAGAGCCCTTTCTAATGATGTGCCACTCGACCCAATGTTCAATTAAAATAATTATTAAAGGGCTGCTTAGGGAGTTGACGCTAGGAGTTTAAATTTTTAAGTAAAAGTGGTCCTCCCACCAACCAAAATCGACATGTTTTTGATTTTTTTCTAAATTTTGAGTTATTCAACCTGTTTCGTTTTCATTGTGTCGCCCTGTATGTATAGTAATGATCAAGTCATTGATTATCAGGTTGTTTAGATATTCAAGAAAGTGCCTTTTTTAAATGGCATACCCAGTATGACCCACACAAAAAA
>NW_022170249.1:45123251-45138690 GCF_008802855.1 Photinus pyralis
TAGCTACTTGTGGTGGCATTTCCGGAAGTGCCACTATTTTGAAAATATTTTACATCGATTCCGGCTTCAGAGTAACTCCACGTACAAAACTACTAAGTACTAAAGCTCCCAAAAAACACCCTGTACAGGCTGGAAACTGAGGGATGCCCACCCCCACACTACATCTACATTTTTGCAAAAATCACCCCAAAATCACTCCACAATAACTTGCATAACGTGCCGAAATCAAATGCAGTCGACGCAGTCTTGATATCGCACGAAATTTCATATGCGTAATTTGAATTTTGTACCGCTCGGGGTTACAAAACAGAATGCCTAGGAAAATTCTTTGATTTCCATGTAGTTCATGAGGAAAGTCCAAGGATGTCCTCAATACGTCTACCTTTTTTGATAATGAAATTCAAACTAAAACCACGTTTCACTGATCTCCAACAAACCCTAAATATCTTGAACTTCCAATTTACAAAAAAATTTAAAATTTAAAGCTCTCATTACTTTGCAGACCACATTCTCAGGGTTTGAAGTTGTGAAAAGCTTATGTCCTGGCTTATGTCAAATGAAGGTAAAATTCTAGTTTCAGAAACCTTATCATTAAAGAGATTAACTCATTATATTTCTCAATTTAATCAAATAATTATCAATCGCGACTCATGGAATCCCTTTCCGGCCGGAACTGATTTTTAATTTCTCAGATATCATCATGGTATTATGTTCAAATTTCAGAACTTTTGAATCCTTTAATTTTTTTATGCTTTTGATTGTTGACTTTCTACAAAACCATCTCATCGATATAAAGTTTCTAAGGATTTAAAAAGATCACCTTAAACCAAATAAAATGTTAACTAAAGATACAATAGTAATTAACAATCAACTACTGTATTGTTGGCGTATTTTTTCCATATCTCTTATATAGGAATTAAATAAGGTTGGGCTAAGCAGGCATCCCTGTCTCGGTCCTTTACATGTGTCGATTCCCGTTGTTATTACTCCCGAGATTAGGTGAAAGTGTGTATTGGCATAAGTAGATTTCGATCTTTGAGCTACTTCCAACTTCCTGTCAAAATTTTAAGCCAATCCATTCATAATCCAAAAATTCTAAAACCGGCAGATGTATGACTTGTAAAGGCCGAAACCCATTGGCAACACGCCACGCCACGCTACGCCACGCCACGCCATGTGGCATAGGTTCACGTGGGATAGTTTGTGTACATATTTGTAACACGCCACGTGATGACACGCTTGTCATTTTATTTAAAAAATTGGCAGTAGTAACCACAGAATACGGTAGTAACTTTGAGTGCGATGGACTACACTAGCGCAAGCAGTTCGTCTAGTGAGAGTTCTTTAGAAGAATGTGCTGCTGCTGCCATCGTTTTGAATCAGAAAAAAAAGAAGATTCTGGGTGCACAAAATAAACCAAAACCGGGAAAAATATGCTGCTTTTCATGTTTTAATGAGAGAGCTGGAGGCAGATCGTAGTCGATACCATATATTTCCGTATGGACAAAGAGCAATTTCATTATCTACATAATCTTGTGAAAGATAGGATTAAAAAGTGAAATACAACATTTAGGAAATGTATTTCTACAAAAGAACGTCTGTTTACCCTATTATTGTTTTTATTGTGAGGGTATATTAAAATAACGATCCCCGCTTTTTGGACAAATAAAAATCATTTGTCGTTTAACTTTGAATTTCGATTTATCAGTTATTTTGTTATGGATTTGTGTGTATTAAATCCTCTAATACCTAAACCTAACTTTCCTTTTTTGATTACCATATTTAAAAACGTTCTACTCATTCGTTAAAGACAATTGCATGCTTAATAAAGCATTTTAGGTGATTTTCTACTTGTTCTGTTCGCCATCTATCGGCAACATTCCCGCGGAATACCGAAACAGATTGCCGCGGGAGTGGAGAGGCGACCGGGGAACATTCACACGTACCAACACGCGTCGGTCACATCTGAGGGTTTTGAATCGTCACACGTGAGGTGGCGTGGCGTGGCGTGGCGTGGCATAGCGTGTGTCAAGTGTGTACGCGGTACATGTAAATAAATGGATGAATATACGCATACATTTTCGTCACATGGCGTGGCGTGGCGTAGCGTGGCGTGGCGTGTTGCCAATGGGTTTCGGCCTTAAGTCATTGCTTAATTACTCATAATTTAGTTAATATATCGTCGTTCTCACATTTCTCAACTGCGAAAGAGTAACAGGGCGTCTCTGAAATTTGCAGCTCTTAAAGATTAATAAAGAAATCCCCCAGGAAACAGGAAAAAGAATAGGTACAACAAAATTGACATTCCAACTTTGGGTCAAGTCTCAGAAAGGATGGTCTAACCTTTTTTTTTACTTCTCCACTGGATTGTACGTAGAAATATCTAAAATGGACAATGTTTTTTCTTTTTTCGCGAAAACCGTAAGTCTCTTATCACTGCAGTCTCAAGAAAAATAACACACTGTACATCCATTTTTTGATAGCGTTGGAAATAAAAATATATCTGATTAGACAATAAAATGAGGTTTTAGATCATACATCACACGGCCTATCTTGGCATTTACATTTCTTAAGTTACCCCGACTAAAGGGATGAGATGAAAAAACTTGGGAGTTTGGTTAAAATCAACACTAATTTACCGTTTTTTTCGATACCTAATTTAGTAGGGAGTGAAAATTTTAGTGAACATTGATATTCGACCCTTTTGGCCCAAGTAAGTAGAACTCCTATGGTGAAAGTCGAGTGTACACATCCCAAACAGAACTTGCTTATCTGTTTGACGTTTTCTCCCACGTCATTTATAGGTTACCTTAAAGAAACCAAGCAAAAAGCGCGTTGCGACAACTTTCTTATTTGTAGAGCTTTTTTTTTAAATTTTGACTTTAGACCAATTTCATCATGGGAAACGCAAGACGTTTACGCGTTTGATGTTTTTTCCTTCAATTGTTCGCTGTGAGCGGTGTAAATCAATTATTTAACAGTATTTTTTACACAAAAACACGAATTGATTCCAGCGGTTTGTAAGGTAATATTTTACTTTCAGTCATTGGTAATGAAGATAAAGGTGCGCGAGTGTAACGAGTGTCGTTGTGCTTCATGTCATCCGTCCGGTGGAGAATGGTTCTTCCGAGGAGAGTTCGAGTTAATAAGGCTAAAGGGTAAGTTTGTTTTACATTTTAATTTGTACCATAAAATAATAAACTGAATAATCACAGTTAGAATCGCATTAAGGTACCGAGAGCTACTTCAAAAAATAAAAATAGCAAATCTCCTAAGAAAATAGGAATATTCGTTTATTATTCAATTAGCACACAAATCTTGTTTTACAAGTATAACTTGTGCACAAGTCTTATGCAGAAATGTTTTCCATAAATATTTTCATCTTTAGCACCTAAATTTTTCCTTTTATTCCAGATTCCAGAAGGGCAGCCTTATAAAGGTAGGAGTTTTTCTTTTTGCATGTGGGTATATGTTATAATATATATTTTGTGTAATTAGCTGCAGGGGGGAGTGAATAGTGTACAGTGACTAAAAGGTAAATAAACTAGGTGATCTTCGTATGGTGGTACTAAGTGAGTTATAGCCATCTTTGCAATCTATCGTGTTAGTGGCGAGAGCTTGATTTCAGCCTTAATCAGTGTGACTATGAATTCATAGCCACAATAGGTTTGTGAAGTAGGCGCTTGTGTTTGATAGCCGAAAGATTTCGAGGGTGGTTACATCTCACTTAGTAGCACCTTAACTTTAAGGTAAGTGAGATTGAACACTATAAGCGTATTCGTTTATTATGAACTATTTCCTCCAAAGTCTCTGCTTTGGTAATTTTTAATAAACGAATACTCCGCAAATCTCTTGCACGCACTTACAATTTTTTTCTCAATTGTTCGCAGGATCATTGCTGGACTTCGTCTACTCTTGTGATGGACTAGGCCCGCTCCACGTCCATCCATGACCCAGTTGCAGAATCACATGCACACCGCTCAAGCGAGTGAGGTGAGTACGATATTATTAATCTCGATCATATTATAGTGTGGTCCTCATCGTTAATAAATACGATGTGTAAAACCAACTCAACTAAAGTCCTACTTTAAATTTGCCGTTACTCGATAGTTTCTTCTCACTAGAACCCCACCATTAAATTCATTATCAACTTTTCCACTAATTGAAAATAAGTGTAACTTTTTTGGAAAGAATTTTGCCCTTTGTGGTATATAGGTAGTATTTTACATTTCAGTTATGGCAATGGAGCATATGTCTACTGACTTCTGGGTGCAGTACGGTTGTGCAGTGTCCTCCTCTCCGCCGAGGTTATGGTTCTTCCCAGGAGAGACTAAATGAATAAGGCTAAAGGGTGAGTGTTCGATTTTTAATTGGAGCATATGTAGCTATAGAAGCTATTTTTTTTATTAAAATCACGAGCCCTGTATACTCGTTTTCTTTGTTCAGAATTCTTAAACTTCGCGGTTTTCATAGAGCAATTCAGATAAAGCCATAGCTCTACAGAAATTTAAACTAAATGTAGTTTGCTACAAGGTTTGAACGTAAATTTATTCTTTGTTTCAGATTCGAGAAGGGCAGCCTTATAAAGGTAGGATTTTTCCTTTTCTATGCATGGGGTATTGCCATTTTTTTGTGTATTTAGCAGTGGGGGAAGTGAACAGTGAAACAGTGATTAAAAAGATCATCAACAAATTTAGCTAACCTTCGTGTCATAATAATCTGTGAGTTGTGAGCGTCTTCTCAGTTTAACAACTTGATGACGAAATGTTGGCAGCGATGACTTGGTATGGTCTCGTTCGCAGCATCAACTACCTACTTCATATTAATGAGTATGACCACGAATTCATGGCCATACTCATGAAGTAGGTAATTGGTTTTTTTGCGAGTCAGACTATAAAGACTTATTGTGAACCATCTTCCGTTCCCAAGCTGAGTGTGAGGACTGTTCCATTTCCTTGATTATTACACGAAGATCAGTTTTTTGGTTTCTATAGGTGAGTGAGATTCAATTCCTACATTGCCTGGTAACATACTAATCCATCCGTAGTTCGCAGTGTCATCTTGTCTATCGTGGACCGGGACTCAAGAGCTGCTGTAAGGGAATTAGATCGTATCCAGCCAATCATCGATCCTGTTGATCTCCCGGAAACTATTCAAATGAAAGAGGTGAGTAGTATGTCACATGTCTTCTTCTAACGTAGCCAATCAATCACCCTTATTGCTATGTCAGACTAACCCCTTCCGATTTCTTAAATAAATGTAGAAAAAAGCAACTGATAATATCCTATTACATAAATCACGCATTATCGCATATTAGATCCTCCTTGTGATATATAATACGAGTATTTAACTTTTCAGTTATGGTAGTGTAGAAAATGGCGTCGTGCTTCGAGCTGGTTAGCTGTTCTTCCCAGGCGAGAGCGAATTAATAAAAGGGCAAGTGGTAATTAAATATTTTGATTAATGTTAATCCAATATACTTACCTATATATTTTTCGTTTCAGATTCCAGAAGGGCAGCCTTATCAAATCAAGGTAGGATCTTTCTATTTACATGCGCGGGTATAAGGCCTATTGCATTTCTAAAATGCACGTCAGATGACATAGAAAAAGTTATTAACTAATCGGTACTTAGTTGCATTTACATACTGTCATACTGAGAAAAAGTCCCACATAATAATCTCAACTTTTTATATTATAACTTTGAAATTCGAGAATGTACCACATTACTAGACGTTACTTTCTCTAATCTTAGAAACACGTTTACATTCAAAGTCATTGTTGGATCCACTCGAGCCATCTTTCCGTAAAAATGCGCAGAAACGTGCCGGGGAAAAACCCGCGATCGTGATGTAGTGATAGTGATGAAAATCAGAAAGGTCTCCTTGTCTTTATAATTATTGTACTGGAAGATATTTTAGCAATCCTCTAAGGTTTACACCTTAATTTTAATACCAGATGAAGTTTAGGGAGTACAGTCTTGACAGAGAGAGGAATGTCTAATCCTTCTCGAAAATCACTTAGCTCCGTATCAAACGGTATGGGTGAGACTAGAGTCATCTGAAAAGAGATTGGTTCCCAGATTTTATCTGTCACCCAACATATTGCTTCGTAATTTAACTGACTGGCTTGGAGGAATGCTATGCGTCTTTAGTACGATCACACGGTAAGTGAATCTTCGGGGGTTCAGTGGGACCACTTGAGTCATCTGCGGATGTCCAACGCCCCACCTCCATTTCTTTAAAAAGATTGAGAACGTGAGCTGCCTTCAAGCATTATAATTACTTATGTGCCTACTTTTTTGTGCTTATCACTTATCAGCCCAGGAAGATAAACAACCATTTCAACTGACCTTTGTATCGTAATGTTGTATATGGTCGTACCTCAGTCTACGATCTTCATGACGTGAGATTGACAGATGTGACACTTCACATCATGGTGTCTTTTGCAGCATCAACCATGCTTTTTTGCTTCATATTAATCAGTGTTACCTTAGATTTATAGACATGCCTGCAACTATTATGCAGTAACTAGCTATGAAAAATTATTGGAGTCGCTCCTTCGACTTCTAAGCCAAAAATAACTTCAAGGACTGTTACACTTCATTATCATTACACGAAGAGCGGAGATTTCTTTTCCAAAGTAAGCCTAAATTTTTTACATTGCTTGGTTTTTTACTAATCCTATTCGTTGTTCGCAGTGGCAATTGTGGTTTACTACTTCTACTGGTGATGGTGGATCGGATCCAGGCAACCATCGATGCTGTTGATCATATGGGGACTGTTGTAATGAAAGACGTAAGTAGCACGTCACTTTATTTAACTGCTTCTTATGCGTTTGCACATCATTCAGCATTCACCCTGATGACTACTTAAGGCAAATTCTTAGTTAGATGTGACAGACTAATGGGAAGGTCTTCACACATAAATGTTTAAAGGCCACCTGACACACTTTCAAAATCTACTCAACAAAGTCAGTTTTTTAAAAGGTTACAAGGCGATACCTTGAAAACGGTTTTTAATATTTTTATGAAATTTTGGTAACTTAATAACGATGTGGGGGGGGGGGAGGCAAATTTTAACATAGTTGTCAAATTAACAACATACTAACACATACCTAGTTTTTTACGTAATTGAAATTTTGAAACAAAAGAGCTTCAATTCATTTAAAATATCAAAATCACCCCCCCCCCTCCACTCACCTCTAAAAATTCAGAAAAGAAAAAATGTAAAATACATGTTAAAATTTTGGCCCCCCATATCCTTATTAAGTAAGTACCAAAATTTCATACGAATATTTAGAAGCATTTTTCTTGTAACACTTTAAAAAAACTCACCTTGTATATAGTGCAAAAAAGATCAAGGCCATACACTCCGGTCGCCCTTTGAGAGTACCCTTCTGTGACACTCCGTTCGTGACATATGAGAAATTATAACCGACCTTTATAAGGGGCCAAGAAGGATATGTGTGGTCGTTAGAAATTACATAAGCCTTTCATTGAAACTTTTCATTAGGATACTATGAAAGATTTAACCAACTTCTAATATTTAAAATAATGCGCTCAAATTAATTTCTGATGTCGTTTTACACGAGATCATGAATTTTCACATGTAGCAATAAAACCTCCTAGTAATACATATTACTTGATCTTTTCAGTTATTGAAATGGTAACATCGTCGTGTGGAGCGCTTCCTAAGCTGTTCGTCTGGGTTAAGGGGTAAGTTTTCACTTTTTAGTTAGAGCCCATATACATTTAATAATCGCAACAAACAAAGTGGTAGTAAAACTAGTGTACAGCTCTCTTGAAAGCAATTTTTCACACTTGCGTGAAATGTATCGCTTTCAATGCTCGTTATATAATAAATAAATAAACTATAGCCTTATAGAGTTGTTACTTTTCGCATATCGTGCACAAAATTCAATATTCAAATCGATTTTGCGTTGTTTTTGTGTGAATTCAACCACTGAATAAAATTCAACACAGTCGTACAAAATATAATATAGCGTCCATTTAATGGAATAAAGTTGATATGCTATCTTGAATTGGCTATCTATCTAAGTTTTTTTCATCTTTTTTATAATACCCGAGACATTTATTTTTTTAGAAATCGTCTGTTTCCGTCTTTAGTAAATAACTTTCAATCGAATCTGATTCGTTAAAATGGATATTATATATAGACAATACATTCTTTGTTCTATACTTATACAAATACCGAATTTGCAAAAAGATAACTCAGATAATTGATCGCCCCAGAACTTTATCCCTGTATAAATAAACTATTGCAGTTAGAGTTGCATTATCCCTCGATTC
The DNA here is from genome assembly GCF_008802855.1 of Photinus pyralis. NCBI lineage: Eukaryota > Metazoa > Arthropoda > Insecta > Coleoptera > Lampyridae > Photinus > Photinus pyralis. Next base: position 45,131,562 of record NW_022170249.1, read on the forward strand.
TAAACAGATCATTCTTTGGGTCCACGGATAAGATTCCCCTAGCTGTGTGTTGTAACAGGGGTTACATTTCACAGTGGGTACAATCCCTGCTGGTTTTATTTAAATTTTTGTTGAAGGTAATGTTAGATTTTTTCCACAAAATGTATCCACAGCTAGCTCGAATATTCTTTGAACCAATTTCCCTAGTCAACAAAAATGGTGCTTTTTACCTAAAAATTCAAAGATGATCTCTTCCCGCCTTCAACCATCTTGATATCGAATAAATTGTTGTGTTAAAAACTACGTCATGCGGACGTTTTGTTTCGCTTCAGCACCTATATAATAACGATGGGTCAGCCTGTATAGGTGTGAATTTCAATTATTTTGTTTCAGAATTGTTTAAATAATCGCTTGTATTTTGTTTATTTAATTTTAAAGAATTTACCTGTTAAAAGCTTTAGTTTATTTTTTTGTAAAAGTGCTAACTCCGGTCGTTGCGATAAAAAATTCCGTTATGGCTGTGTGGGCTAATTAATTTAAAGATAAGCACGCGTTATCGCCGAAGTAGAAAGGTGTCAGTTTTTACGACGCAATAATTTGATAAGAAGGAAAATTGCTTTCAATAGCAGAGGAAGACGCAAATCGTTGCTTGTTTGCTAGTGGACGTTAACTGTCGAATTTTGGTCAGTCTTTTTTTATTGTAAAGTTTTGTGGAAGAAAGTTAGAGAGTGTATAAAGAGATTTTAGTCATTGTGATAAAACTGAATGTCTAAATAGGATTAAAGAAATGAAGTTTACGAAAGAGTTAGTCGAAGTGTTGTTTTTATCGATCGTTTATCGCTAATGTGAATCTTTCCCCGCCCCAGTTAAAGGGAGTCTTTCCACTATCAAATGTCATATCAATTCTACATGTGAAATCCAAACGAAGTCAGTGTCGTCTGCTGCATCAGTTAGTTTTTGTTTTTCTTTGTGCGTTCGGTTTGTTGAGTTACGACAGGATATTTTAGATTATTGACTCAGATTTTCGGTACTGATTACTGAACACAAAGTGAAAAACTTTTTAACCTTCTAACCAAGTTTATACGCATACGGGGTGTCAATTTTAAAACTTGCAGTTGACCATATTTTCCAAACTAAAGAAGATATTGAAAATCGCGCAAAACCGTTTCGGGGGTATCGAGGGGGAACCAGAATGACGTTATGAGTGACAACTCCCCACCCCACCCCCTAACCCCCCAGGCCCCCAGTGTACCATAAAGTCAATATTCATTAAGACAATTTAACAAAAATTTAACAATTAACAAAAAAAACTAAATTCGGCATTGAGGGATTTATGGCAAATTGGCCAAGAACTTCAACCTGAGCTGCTCATTAACCAATCTTGGTTGCTTTCTTTTTTTATTGATAAACAGATCCCGTTTCTTCGAATTTAGCGACCAAATCTTGAACATAGGCATGGCTTAATTTTTATTTTTTTTTGTTAATTATTAAATTTTTGTTAAATTGCCTTAATGAATATTGAATTTATTGGTACCACTGGAAAGCATTTTTCAGTAGCTTTCCAACGATGTGTCACAAGTATGGGGTTGCCATTTGGGATTTTTGAAGAGGGGGGGATGGGGGGTTAATGGGGGTGGGTGGTTGTCACTCATAACGTCATTTTTGTTCCCCTTCGATACCCCTGAAACGGTTTTGCACGATTTTCAATATTTTCTTTAGTTTGGAAAATATGGCCGACTGCAAGTTGTAAAATTGACACCCTGTATAATAATTACAATTGATTACCTTATTTATACGACATCTAAAAAAAGTCGTATTAATTGCACACCAAAGTGTTTTCAGCGGATGTTTCATTTTACCGTTCTTAAAATGGACAAGCATTTTTACTTCGACCCAGAATTAACCTGGAATCTAACCAACCGTTATATTTTCGCGGGCACACTATTCGCGCTTACAAACTTACTCTTTTTTCAAACTCTCGCGAGCCTATAAACGTGGAAAACTCTATAGCTAAACGCAGAATATCCCTTTAGTTTTTCTTCCCGGCGGCAACCCGGGCGCATCGCTACTTTTTTTAATTTGATAGAACCACCGACAAAATGGCGCTAATTAGTTAACGCGGCCATCTTTATCCATTAGCTAAGCTGATTAGTTTTACCCAACGCGCAAACCAAAGACCATTTTTAAAACTGCCAATTCCCATAAGGTCGCATGATCTTGTCTTGAGGCTTACGGTTTTGAGCACGGATTATCGCTAGCTAACGACCAACAGACTGTCACGAGTAACTTTCCTAATCCATTAACAGGTCGCATGATCCGCACGGATCCGCAGCGACTCATAAAACTATAGATCGCTCATTTCATTTAGAACCTATTGACTTTTAAAGTGTTGAAATCAATAACAATTCCCTTATGGGAACACCATGTATATTTCCTAATACTTAACTTCTAAAACTAAGCTACCCTAATGAAAATTCGAAAAAAAATCAACAACTCTAAAGGGCCCTCGTTACAGTGTGTAGTAAAAACCAAAAGGCAATGTCACAAAAATGTCATTTGATGCAGTTGTTACCAAACTTGTGCCAAGTTTCCAATGAATGTAGGACCGAGCTTAAAATTGCAATTGTATGTATATGTATGCAATACATTCTTGCAACCTTTTTTCGTGAAAACCCTCGTATCATAGGGTAATGGTTCGTGGTAATGATCATGCTTTTTTTGGACGCGCTCTACAACTAGGTCTGTTCTAGCAACGCGAACGGGTGTTAAACTAACAAGGGTGGGTACCAGGGCCAGCTTGATTTCGGCCGGGTTTGAGCTCCTGAACATGTGTGATTTCTACGGAACTTAGAATTTAGAAATCGTCGCTTCATTTTAACCCTGAATTTAACCCTATAACGATCAACCCCTAAGTTATTGTCGCTTTCAGACTCATAAGAGACTTAAACTGTATATCCTAGCATTAGAATTCTGCGGTTCCAATATAAACCTCATAATCGCTTAACTTTATATACAGCACTAAATACTTTCCAACATTCCAATATAATTATGATTGTAAAATTCATGTACTTTTGGCTCTAAACGAACGAATACTAACTCAGCTAACAGTCACCCACTAGATATTTCACCCCTAGGCTAAAATGTACATACCTATATGCCACTCTCCCTTGCATGTTCTGGATAGCTTATTGTCATGGTATTTATTTATATATTCAGTCGTTTGAAATTTTGGAGCAGAATCAGAGAAGCATATTATGCCTTACCTACTCAACATTTATAAACAGCGCAGCGTTTGATTTCAGAGGGGGTTACCGTCGTGTGTACTGAGAAGACACTAATTTTGTAAATCTTTTATTTATCTTTCGAATTCTCTCGTATATATTTACATTAATTTAATTAAGAAATAATAATATAATTACAAATAAATAAATATTTTAACATTATCACGCTACCTACTCTTAGCTTTTAACCTAAATTACCTACCTATTTATGATTTAAATAATTCATTTATACAGTTGTCTTAATATTAGACACAACCCTCTGGTTTTATACAAACTTGATTAAGTACAAAAATATCACAATATTACAATTATTCAAGATTCATTTTTCTTATCTTTCAAATTCGTAAAGAACGCCTCTATTGGTAAAATAGGGTCGTCCGTCGATAGGGTGAAGTAGCTTGGGACTATTCTCGTGTTTGGCGATACCGATTTAAACAGTCCAGGTGTTTCGTACTCCTTGTGGGCGGACGATGTCAAGTCGGATACTCGCTGCGATTGCAAAAGTACATCGTTCTTCATCAATTCGGTGTTGCTCGCATTCTCTTCTTCGTCCTCTGAACTATCCACTTGCAATACTTTGTTAGTGAATGAGTGAGTCGTATCAGTATCAGTGTCTGTCTTTTTAACTGGACCTTCTTCTTCTTCTTCGGGTGACGCCGTGGACGTACTTGTCCGGTTGTATTTGTTATAGATCCTCTGTCTTAGTGTAACCGGCGGTGGTCGTTTTAAATTGGAGAATACGTTTGGTTTTACTACCGATCTTGGTGTGGGTGGTGATGCGGTCGTGGTGGTGGTGGATTCGGTTGTTCTTTGTCGACCAAATGGTCGCAACCGCGTGTTTACTTTTCTTTCGGAGGTGCTTTCGCTGTATGTCGTGGTGCTAGTGCCGTGTCTTGGATCTTTGGGAATGAATTTACTTCTTTCGGTTGGGTCGTTGTCGTTCCGCTCCGTGGTCGTTTTCCTAGAACGATTTGGGTATCTCGATCTGAAGGGCGCTTCTGTTGTTGATCGTAATGATGTTTCTGTAGATGTTGAAGTGTACTGAGTCAAACGCTGTCTGTATTCTTTAACACTGAATCGCGGTCGATTTTTGGTGTCGTAAAGAGGCCTGGTGCGTATTCGATGTGATTTAACAGATGTGGGCGCTTCTGTAGTTGTTGTGGTAGGCAATAATGTTGTTTCTTCATGCGGTTCTTCGGTTGCTTGAGTGTATATTTCTTGAATCGTTATGCTCTCTCTGGACGGTTCAAAATGATTCAACTCTGTGAGCACTTCAAGATTTCGAACTGGAACTGTAATTGGTGCCGTCTCTGTTACTGGAGAAGTTGTTGTGTGGCGAGTCCTTTTCTTAGTTTGTGTCGTCGATTGCGTGGTGGTCGTCATATCAGTGTCTACTTCTGGGTCATTTAAATTGTCCTCTTCGTCTTTCGTATCATAAGGTTGCGTTTGAATCTGCAAGTTTTCAAATTTGTGGTCACCCTTTGTAACTTCGTTCTCATAGCTTATAGGAACGTCTTCAACTGGTGGATTCATTTCACTATTAATATAAGTTTCACCTACAGGTTGCATAACCGAATATGATATGGTACCCGTCAGTTTGTGATTTAACGGCATTTCTTCCACGCTTTCTCCACTTGAGGGACGCACACGGTTTCGTCTTTTATTTGATATTGTCGTTTGCTCTTGAGATTCTTCCGATGATGTAGTCGAGGTGGTCCTCACTCTGGCGGGCCGACGTCTTCGTTGCGGTCGGTAATCTTCACCTGAATGGCGTGTTGCGTCGGAATGTTTAATTTTCATTATATTGCGCACTTCGGTGACAGTAGTGGGTTCTTCCGTTGTCGTTCGAGGTCTTGAAGAAGGTCTCCGACGTCGCTGTTGAGGCCGTTGTTCTTGCCAATTGCGTACCGGTGGCGGAAGTGTCGTCGGTTCAGGTTCGTTGATCGGTTGATACATTTTATTCTTTTCTTCGCTCGAACCCGTAATGTCGTTGGAGAATTCGGTATTTTCCGCCGAGATTGATAGGATAGTCGGCGATTCAGGTTTGCCTAATATGGGATAATGAGTAGAAACTTCTTTAATGCTGAAGAAATGCGGAAATTCCGTGGAAATTTCAGGTTGGCGGTTTCTCAAATTTAATTGGTTGTAGATCTCGGAAATTTCGCTTTGCGTAGGAGACGTCGGCACGGAGTTATCTGGATGGTACGGTGTCGGTAAAAATACGAGCTCAGGTTGAGGAAGATCGGGTTGAACGCTGGCTTGAAATTTAACTACTGATGGTCTTGTGGAGAAATATGACGGAGGAGATTCTTGCCATTGTTTTTCTTCCGTGACTTCGTACGTAGGGAAATGTGGCGCAACACTTGTTTTTTTGGGTTCTTGTTTGTGACGATCCTGTTGTTTGATCGGGTTTCTGGGCAAATCTATTACTTGGTGTGTTGGTTCGTCTATATCAAATGAATATATCTTCACATCATCATTAGGTTTAATGTTTGGGAAGATGTGCGATTGATACTCTCCGTCCGGATTATAGTTGTTTGGTATGCTATTGTGAAATACGTTCAATCTTTCTTTGGTGACTTGTATTTCCACAGGCTTTTGTTCAGTGGGTTTCTGGGAATGCACTTCAAATTGCGCTGCTTCAAACGAAGGTGGCAATTGTACTAAAACAGCATCTGGCAATCTTTGAGGCTCCTTATGTTTTCCAATAACCAGTGTTGGATTGTTAATAGTGGAAGATGCCTCATGCTCTTTGGGTTTGGAATGATTGGGATTTTCTTTCGCGTGGTGAATTTCTTTAAATGGCGGCGGAACTAAATTTCTAGTATATTCGTCATTGTGATTAAATACATTGCTTCCATCAATTTGTACGGGATTCCTATTCTGAATTAAGTATGATTGAACGGGAAGATTTTGAAATATAGGATCATTTAGTCCGTGTACACTCGCAAAATGTTTTTTGGAAAATCCAGGAGGATGGTTATTGAACAGTGCGAAAGATCCTAAAACCACGTTCAACTCAAATAGATTTTAAATTTCTTAAGAAGACTTACCTATGGCAGCAGATGGTGCGGGAATAATAACTTCGTGTCTCATACTGTGTGAAACAGATGGTCCTGGATGCGGGCCTCTAATGGGACGAGCCATCATAATTGGTGCATGCTTATTCGGAATAGGAATTCTGTGCGGACTACCTTTGTAGCCCATTGGCGTCAGTGGTATGTGGGGCCCATGTCCATGAGCTAAATGGTACGGCTTGTACAGCTTTGGGTGTGACTTTGCGGCTACAATATTAAAGAGATAGAGTAATACAGAACTCCAAACTGCATACACATACTTGGCTGTTTGTTACCAATGTTGATCGTATTGCTCGTAGCACTTGCTGCTTGTGTAGCCGAAATTGTTTGATACGATTTCGTTGATGCTTTTGACGATAGTGTTGGCGGTGGCGTCTGCGCTTTCACTGGTTTACTATTTTCATCTGTCTGGCTAGGATTTTTATATAACGTTATTTCATCTTGTATTTCAAGTTGACTTTTTCCTATAATCGGTCTCCACCCATCAGAAGACAAAGATATCGTATCCTACATAAAACAAAAAATTAGCGACAAGTGGCACTTACTACCATACGACTTACTTGTAATGAACTGGCATGTATTGTAACTCCGAGTAGGCAGAAAAAGGTGTCTGGAAACAAGTGAAAATAAGTCAACGGAAAATTTGTTTGTTTAGTATGCTGATACCTTTAATTAATCAATGTTAAGCATTATATAATTTGGAATGGCAAGGCAGTGTTACCGCGTTATGTGAAACTAGGACAAGAAAGTGATGAGATGATTACCGTATCTTTTAATTACTAACAGGATTTA
>NW_022170249.1:45138790-45151545 GCF_008802855.1 Photinus pyralis
TGGTCGTGGAGCCCTGGATTTTTTTCAATAGATAGCTTTGAATGTGTTGTGTTGATCAAATTTCGCTGTCTTAAGGGAAGGGGGAGGGGAGGGGCATGAATTTTTTACCTGAGATGCTGTTTTTGATAGTAAAACGTGCATAACTTTTACATACAGTAACCAATCTCAGATTTTGCACATGCATGCCTTTAGTGGAGCCCAGTATTCTAATGAAAGGTCTCATCGAAATAAGTTGGTGTGTAACAATTTATAACTTTCCCGTGCGACTCTTTTATGAGATCAGCGAGTGACGGGGCCCTAGGAGGAGGGGGAGGGGGTAGAAATTAATTTTATCTGTCAACGAAAAAAACCGATTTCTATCAATTACTGCCCTTCTTTCTGACTCCTTATCAAAACAGCGGGAGGGGGAAAGGGGGAGTGGAACTGGTTTTATCCTTCATAGTACTCTAATGAAAGTTCTCAAAGAAGGAAATCAATTTCTACCAACCATAGTCCTTCTCGACCCCTTATCTGCGAATAAGCCATTTTGATATGTACTGATCTGCTGTTCTTCTTTGCATCAAGGCCAGCAATTAATTTGCTTAATTTTTGAATCGTATTAGCATATCACGGTCAGCAGATTAAATTCTTATAATTGTATACTGTATATTTGCCCATGTCTATCTCGGTAAGGAGTTTTGTAGAAAATAAAGGACATTATTTGCTGTTCTACGTAACCCCGTTGAATTTGTGATTGTAAAGTGGATGTAGAGACGAAAGTAGCTATTAGCTAAGACTCCGCCCACTATAAAATAAATGTAATTAATGTAAAATAGAAGTATTACACGCATTGCCCATTAAATGTTTGAAAGTTAAATAAAGAAACTATAAAAAATACACAAATTTTCTTAAAAAAGCTTTAAGAATTATAAAATAGCAAAAAAGCAAACACTTTACCGTCTAAAGTCTAAAAATACCATAGAAAATGTAATTTCTGCATAATGGGGTGGGTATCAGTTAAAAGTTAAACCATATATAAATATTTGAATTGAAGTGATTTATGTCCATAACACTCAGTAAGTAAAACAATACATAAATAAAATTTCCAAAATCGGGACCTATTGCTAAAAATTAAGAAAAATTCAATACTAAACTTTAGTTTTAGGTGAAATAGCATTATAAGTTATACTAGCTAATAACATAGGAGGCCTTTTTTATAGATCAGATATTAATATTATTATAAGTTGGCGATACACTGAATGAACGTGGGCACGATAGAGCTGCACTTATATTGCGACCTGACGTAAGAACATTAATTATTCATTTCGCATAGCTCATTTAGATAAATCGAAAAAGGCTAAAGTAAAAAATGAGACTTTCTCGTCTCGTTTAGTTCCCGTAGGTAGCAAATAAGTGAACACATGATACAGAACACGAAATATAATATGTATTAAGGCACCTTACCTAATTTAAATCACTTACCCATAAATTAGATTGGTCAAAGGAGATATTAACATAAATATCTGCATTTGTTGGAGTTTTGTTAGACGGCCTCACACACAAATATGAATTATCGGTTTTATTATGAATCAATTGACATACTTTATTAAAATGGCGAAAGTAAGGGTAATTCTGGAATTTCGCAACTTTTTTTAGTGTAGTGATCATCCATAAGTATTGTATATTATCTGCAAACGATGCGACATGGGCAGCTGTCATGTGCTTGCACCACTTCCCTCTTTCGCTGAAATTAAATACAATTACCGTTAATCTTTAAACTTAGGCATAGAAGGATGATATGATGGTAGAGATGGATTAATGTAATAACATTCGAAATCAAGAACGAGCACGTATTTAGTAGCAACAAAAAAAAACTAAATTGTCCGGAAGCGATCAAAGAAAGTCTTGACATTTAATGGGTAATTATTGGTCAGTTCTTATCAAAATATTATTAAAGTATCTAGTTGGTAAATGGCCTTTATACAAGCTTTAATGTTTTAATCAATAGTAAAAGTGATACCGAGTAAAACTTTAGTCAACTGCTAACACGAGAGCATATCAAAATTTATTTTTGTGTCACAATTAGAATTGAAAAGGAATTTGGCAAGTTGCCCACGGAAAACTACTAAAAGTGCGTTTTGGCACCCTAGGTACACGTGTACGAACTTTCTGTTGATGCATGTCATTAGCGTACACTTAAATTTTGGACATAAAGGAATGTATTGTTAAAAGACAGCTAGACGTGTTAAAAGGTCCGTTGACTTACGACATGAAAGTACAAAATAGTATTTCGGCTCTGAAATGGTTGAAAATTCCAATTTGGGGTAAACTACAATGTTTGGTGTATTTGTATACAATAAAAGTGGCAACATACAGCGTTTTGCATTACTAATAAAGTAGACCTCCTAATTGGGTCAAAATGATCTCACCAAGTATCGAGATACACTTCTACGATAACAAATGATGCACCTAATTGATAGTAAATGCTTGATCATCGGATGTTCGATAAACTCACTCAGTGTACCAATCCTGTAATACTTATTAGTAGGTACATGAATTGTAATCTAATTTTTTTATCATATTTATCAGTATCTTGATAGATCAGTTTTCCTACATGACAAGAAAATATCGATAATATACCCCTACACATACGTGGGTAACTAACAGACCATACTTTCTCATTAGTAATTTCAATATTCGCACCACCTACACACATAATATCGTGTGCAGTGGTGAAAATAATTACGTCATGTTAGTGCAAATAACATATGTTAATTAGTAAATCTCAGAATAGGTCATAAACACATCGGGACGTTTGCCTTATATCGTTAAAACTTTATTACACAACCATATAATAAGATTTAAAACATATTGGACACTTACTCCTTATATAGCAAATCAACGTTCGTCATAAGGTGATTTAATTTATTGGAATTGTGACCTTTTTAAGGTAACAACTTTTATGTAGGTGCTCTATATTTATCATATCATTCCGTCACAAATCACATACAAAGTGATTTGTGCATTCCGTCTGTAAAATCAACCTTAAAATTGGAGGATGTCATTTCTGTTACCTACTAATAAGCCTGCTCATTGTTGTGTTACAAATGTTGATTGTTTAGTGCCTAACAACTTCCTGCGAGAAGAGAATAAATAATATAGATAATTGTAGATATGTCTGATGGAATTCATGAATGGCATTGTGGATTTGTAGTAGTACTTTTATTTTGAGAAGTATGTCAACATAATTAATATTTATTTAATAAAGAAATGTATAGTCTGTTGCTGCAGGTGTGTACTTCAGACTATGAAAGTGACGATGAAATCTTTGTACTTTGAACCAGAGTAATCAATCATATTGGTTTTAAAGTAATGTGGAGTTATTACTTGTTAACCCTGTTACAGGTGGACGTTATTTATTGCTCCCCATTGTGATGCAATATAGACACAGATTAGCTAGTTAATCTGTGGTATAGTTGAATGATTGGCTGATTTTTGGCTTTTTTTGTGTTCATGCAAGCGTCTTCTCTTGATGTCAGTATTTCAATCGTTTTTGGAAGTAAACTATCTCAATGATGTAAATACAACAACTGAGCGTTACTCATTTTATTTTACACGGTTTTGACGGAGCACTTAACACATCAACTGTATAAGCTATCATCGCGTTTCATACTTACATTTACGCGTACATCCAGATAGGTACCAAATTTCGTGAAAATCAGAATTTTTGTTGTACATTCACCTTAAAATGTGTAATATTCCCAAACCTTGTTAGGATTTGAATATTTATTTATCGACTTATTTTAGCATATATCTCAAATTTAATTAAATGCTGTGTAGTAATCAACAACTTAACACATTCACATATTATTACATATAGATTGCATTATATTTAATATATTTCAAGTTTAGGGTAGTTTTATAAGCTTACATTAGAGCAGACTATCGAGCTATCATTACTGTTCAATAAACGCCCATTTTAATTGTACTTTGTATAATTAAGGGGTGTACACTAGCCCTGATTCTTTGTATCCTATCTAACTTTTATGGATTCCGCGATCCAACAAAATAATAACAACAGAAATAATAAAAATAAAAAAGGTGATTCTTCATTTGCGTCGAGACGGTAGTGTACCTACCCACCCTATGATTTAAGGTTTGCCCCTAATTTGCCTCCTAAGTTGTCTCCGTTCAGGATACTTCTGCTTCTGCAAATACCTATAGCCCTACGCTCCGCAATAGAACAATTTCGATTGACTGAAATGAAACATGTTACCATGTATGAACCATACCAAACTAATATAACGTGGAAAGACCAACGTAACTGTCAGTTCAAATACGCCATTACCACATTCTTTTGTTTTCCAACGCTTTCTTCTTTCTTGGTACCATAGGGGCATTATGATAACTAATAATGTTATCTATTAATTATGTTTTCTAATGAAGCAACGGTTCACATGGTAGGATGCAGGATCCAGCTGAAACCTTTTAGTCGACTGAAGCCTAAAAATGGACCAATTTTTTAATTCCAGCAACAGTTCCGATTTTGGTAACTTTTTTTTAAATGCGTATTGTTTAGTAATAATCAAAATCAGAAACATGCCAATTTCAGGAATTAATTTGTTAAATTGTTTAAACAATAATAGGAACATTTATTCAAAAAAATGATTTTATAATGTTTTTGTTTGGAATAATAATAATGCTTAGCTATATACCAGCAAGAATAAAAATAGATTTATTAATCTTCTTTATATTTTATACCATCAATATACCATATCATACCAAAAACATAGTATCGTAGAAATAGTGTAAATGGATTTATTTCATTTATCATAGGGGGATTTAGTTTGTGAAGGAGTACGTACATTTTCCCAAATTTTCAAAACTCAAATAATTCAAAAACCATTCGCCGTCTCAGCACGCCCCTGAATATATTTTTGTTTTGAATACAAACTCCATGATCGTATATGGGACTAAATATCGGAAATATGACTAAAGTTGGATGTGGATGCAAGCCTTGTTACAGTACAGAAGAGAAACAAAAAATTTGTTAATGAAATAGGTATAGTAACCTTCATAAGAATCGTATAAACATGCACGAATGCATAGCTAAATAGGCGAAGCTCGGTGCGTTAATTATAAAAGTGATTAATCCAATTGTCGATTAATTAATCAGAGAGTGTAAAGATAAAAGACGAAAACTGATACGTGTAATTCTATAAATAGAAATTACCCATATGTCAATTATCCCCAATTTCTAAATTAAATTTACTTTATTGTTATTATTACCGTTAAAATAATTGAATAAATATCCAGAAATAATTTCCCGCCGCGTTGCTTGCCGGAAGTTCGTCATCTCATCAAGCGAAATCCTTACGAATAATGGTGGGGATCTCGTTTACGTTACCAGCGAACGGACAAGCGCGTCTTACGCCATTACCGATCCGATACTTGTAGTGTAAAGATCAATTTTATTAGTGTTTTTTGAATAAAATATTTTTATTAGTCAATCATGAGGGAAATAGTACATATTCAAGCCGGTCAGTGCGGAAACCAAATTGGCGCTAAGGTAATTATAAGTTTTCTTTTGTTTTCTGCGTGGCGAGTTGTAACCGTTAATTCTCAAACCGGCCATCTTGCATTTAATTTTTAAAACGCGTTTTTGTATATTATAATAGCGTTTGAAAAGCGATCGATGCATTTCCGGGAGTTACGCGTGGTTTAATTTAGGAAAATTAGTAATAGTAATGTCCAGACGTTATTGTTTCATTTTTAATCGTTACCCGGCTTTGTACTAACCGTTTCGAAAACGTTACGCTGGCTTTACTTTCGTCTTTAAAATGCTTAATTTTCACGGTATGCTAAGTGCAGATCTTTTGGAATTTGTAATTGTATTCACGTAATTTTCCGTGATTACGCAACGTGCGAAAAGGGCGCTGTCTAGCTGGAATCCCCAATTCGATTCTTTACTACCCGCTTGAAAAACGTTGACCCATATTCAAATTTAAAATAACGTTCTTTTGGCGTCTTCCTCTTATCGTTTTGGTGATTGTCTCAATTGCGGTTAGAAAACCGTTAGCGTACGCTTTTAACTTTTTTTTAAATTATTTTCTCGTGAATATTTTTAAGGCGTGGATCGGGAGCAACGGATTTTTTAAATTGTTTGTATCCCGATTGCGCAATCATACTGTTAACAATTTTCAAGGCGAAACTTTATCGGTCCCGATTAAAATGTGTAAGGTGATTTTTTGTTAAAAGTTCCTCTCCCCCAGTTCATTGATTTCTTTGTTTCTATGGCGATGGATTTGTACATAGCGCAGTCATTGAACTTGATCATTATTACCGAACATAAAATTTACATCTGTATTTTATTACAAAAAATTTGTAAAGAGGCCGGCGGTGTGTTCAACTCTGGCGAACGTAAAAATAAAATGTTAGTCTAGTCGCATTTTGCATAAATCTCGCGCTGATGTAAATCGAGGAACGTGATGTCCTGTAATTTTTTACAGTAGAGTGCCTGCTGTTATTTCAGGCATAGAATGTGCAAGTTCAACATCCTCAGATGTTGGCACTGCATACCAATAATCATTAAGGCTGTTTTCTCAACTCCGACCGTATCAGTGTGAGAACGATAAAAGTCGCGATTTTTTAGGTCACGACTTGGGAAAGTGGACACCTGTTTTTTAAAATCTCGTTAATAATTGTCCTTTTTCGTATTTTCAAATTTTGTCTTGAGAAATTGGGCGTTTTCACAATAGACACCGAATTACTCCAAACACAATTAACAATTACAACCTTCCTATCTCATACTTTAAAAGATGTCAACCGTGTGGGCATTTAATAGGCGGATTACGTCAGTAATGTATGCATTTCACATTTCTATATATAGAAATGATCTCTTCAAGGTGAAAAATATAAATAAAATGCGCGATGACCATGGGCGCCCACAGAAATGTTGCACAGGAGGGTGCATTGTGCAGCCTGGTGTCCAGGAGATGGGGTGCAAATGAATTTTAAAGCATTTGGCTATCCAAAATGATTTACGAAATGTTATATTTTTTATGGAATGATTCAATTAGGTAACATGGGGATTAAATGTATCACGGACCGTAATATACAGTTGTCCGTTCTTCCATCCCTGTGCAAGATAACTCTTTCTAGGCGCAGGCTATTGTTTCAAAATAAAATAATAATTTTTATGATTCTTTGGGTTCTTCAAATTCGTTCTTTCGTTATTGCAGATCTCTCAGTGTGTCTTTCTCGATTTTTTGAGATTCCACCAATTTCATATTCGGACCCGTTTAATGATTTCCAATTTCGCAATTTGTTGATTTTTCATCTTGAGATTTTCAGGTTCTTTAATTTTGTCGAATGTCTTTGATTTCATTACTGCCAGGTCTTCAGGTTCTTCAAATTTGTTTTAATTCTATACATTTTTATTATTTTCGAATTCTTTCATTTCTTCCATGTGGTCGGATTTTTCTAGTTTTTTTAATTTTCCACATTTTTTAAAGGTATGATTCTTCGGCATCTTTTGTTTGTCCATTCCAATTTTAATTCATTGAATTGTTCAACACTTCGGATTTATGGACTTGCGTTTTTTTTACCTTCATTCATAGTAGCCTACCATTTACATATAATGTTGCAACTTTCACTCTTTAATTCTAAATCTACTGCCCCTGACAATGCCACAATTTTCCACTTATTGAAGGTTTTTTTTTCAGTTTTGGGAGATCATTTCCGATGAACACGGTATCGATCCCACCGGTGCCTACCATGGAGACTCCGATCTTCAACTGGAACGCATCAATGTATACTACAATGAGGCTTCCGGGGGCAAATATGTACCACGTGCCATTCTCGTAGATTTAGAACCGGGCACCATGGACTCAGTCAGATCTGGCCCATTCGGTCAGATTTTCCGCCCAGACAACTTCGTTTTCGGACAATCGGGCGCTGGTAACAACTGGGCCAAGGGTCACTACACCGAAGGTGCGGAACTTGTCGACTCCGTACTCGATGTTGTAAGAAAAGAAGCCGAATCCTGCGATTGCTTGCAAGGATTTCAACTGACACACTCGCTTGGTGGTGGAACCGGTTCCGGAATGGGAACACTTTTAATCTCAAAAATTCGAGAGGAATACCCCGACAGAATCATGAACACCTACTCTGTTGTACCATCCCCTAAAGTATCAGACACAGTTGTGGAACCATACAATGCCACCCTTTCCGTTCACCAACTTGTAGAAAACACTGATGAAACCTACTGCATTGACAACGAAGCATTGTACGACATCTGCTTCAGAACATTGAAACTCTCCACCCCAACATACGGCGATCTCAACCACTTGGTATCGCTCACAATGTCCGGCGTCACAACCTGCCTTAGATTCCCAGGTCAGCTGAACGCAGATCTCCGTAAGCTCGCAGTAAACATGGTTCCTTTCCCACGTCTTCACTTCTTCATGCCCGGTTTTGCACCTCTCACATCCCGCGGAAGCCAGCAATACAGAGCCCTCACAGTACCTGAATTAACGCAGCAAATGTTCGACGCCAAGAACATGATGGCGGCTTGCGATCCACGACACGGACGGTACCTCACAGTCGCCGCCATCTTCAGAGGACGCATGTCTATGAAGGAAGTGGACGAGCAAATGCTCAACATTCAAAACAAAAACAGCAGCTACTTCGTCGAATGGATTCCCAACAATGTCAAAACCGCCGTCTGCGATATCCCACCAAGAGGATTGAAGATGTCCGCAACGTTCATTGGTAATTCGACCGCCATTCAGGAATTATTCAAACGCATATCAGAACAATTCACTGCCATGTTCAGAAGGAAAGCTTTCTTGCATTGGTACACCGGCGAGGGTATGGACGAAATGGAATTCACAGAGGCAGAATCCAACATGAACGATTTAGTATCCGAATACCAGCAATACCAAGAAGCCACCGCGGACGAGGATGCAGAATTTGATGAAGAACAGGAGGCGGAAGTAGACGAAAATTAAGTTTAAGATTAATGATCTGATGGCTTTTTCTATTTAGTATTATTTTTGCATGTTTTGTACAGTTTCCAACATTCCCGTACGGATCAGTCATCGGTCGCATATAGGTTAACTTCATTTTTTGCATTTTTTAAATTTAAACCTATTGTAGACTGCCGTTTGTTATGTTATGTAAAAAAAAAACCTTTGTTGCATAGTAGTTACGAAAGTTCACTCCATTTGCCCTTAAATTATTTATTAATTTATGATCAATTTTCCAAAATTTTTGCAGGCTTCAATTTACAGAAGATAATTTTGGTTTTGCTAACATATTACGCAAATACATTTTTTTACTAGATTTAGGTTTTTTATTTCTTCGTGGGATACAAAAAGTAACTTGTAATGTAATACTTAATCAATGATCTTTTAAATTTTTAGCAAAACTGACAACAAAATTTAGAATCTACATTAAATACTTACCTTCAAAGAGACGTTTTTCTTCTATTTTCTTTCCATGTATTTAAAATACGCCCATTTTGTGCTTTTTATAACTTAAAATCATTGTTATTTCCCTATAAAAATTAAAATTCACACATTTTGAGACTGCAAATGCTGAAATTTGGAATCTTAATTATTGACCATCCACTAAACGTCCATTCTCGTTTAAATAGATTTTCAACAAACTTTGCATTAAGAACGATTCTCATAAGCGACGCTGCACGTCAATTTTAGGTTCAATTGTCACATAAGCGGCGCGACGCGATAAATTTTCCTTTAGTGGAAGAACAAACGGCCCGATTCGATCGAGTTTTAAAACGTGGCTTCATCACCTTGTGATAATGAAATGATTGCTTTGGCATTGTTGGTGGAAGTTGAACAAGAAACTAAAAAAGGAAGAAGAGGAATATTGAGTGCAAAAAATTTATAAGACGTTTTTCTGAAGGCGAATTCCATTTATTGAGCGTCTACTGGAATACTACAATTCGTTCTTTTATTTTACATTGCCCTTTTTCTACAATTGTCAATAAAATGTTTCAGTACGCAGGTAGCGTCACCGCTGCCGCATTTAGCTTTTCAGTTCTTAAATAGCAGCGCCGCCGTAGCGACGGGGCATACAACGCTCTGCCGACAGTTAAATTTTGACGCGCCGCGCTGCTATTGTGAGAATTACCCCATTTATAAGCACGCAAACTTCTGGAAGCAGCAAATGCTACGCGTCGCTTATGTGAGAATGGGCCTTTAGACTAATATAGTCGATCTTTCAATAAAAATTTTTTCCTCAACCTATAATAAAAGCAGGTAATTCTTCAGACAAACTTGCACTTCACTATTTCGCACTATATTTTTTTAGTGAGAATGGGTATTTTATCTGTGCTATTTGCTACTTGCTATCAAAATATGTTGCAGCACAGACAACATATACTATTGATAAAAACCAGTTGCCGTACCGTGTTTGGTAATATATATTTTATTCGTTTGTTTCTTTTTCTATATGCTATCGATTTCGGTGTTTACCATCGTCAGTCAATTGATTCCTTAATATTATGTCAGATGGAACACAGATCCAAATTCTCATTCTTTTTCTTTTATTTTTATATTGCGATAGGAATTGTCCAATTTCATAAAGCCGGAAAAGCTAAACCCAAATACCTATAGTTAATTTGTTACTTCTCTTTCTTTCCTAATAAAAGAAGAAACGCAAATTTCGAAACTTATGGGGGCGAAGCTTTCAAACAAAACATTTTGGAACCTGGATTTATTTGGAAAATAAGGTGATTTGGTTTCCGCCTCTGCTACCACATTGTTCTTTCTTACATACTTGCCTATATTATAATTTGTACAGTAGGTCCGACAAGGCCTAATATTAACGTCAGAATAGATTTAAAACAGTCTATGGCAAGGAAGAAACACCCATCTCTTTATCTTCGAGAATTTAACAAAATTGTCAACTCTTATCAGGATTATATGTTTCTCTTATACACCGATGGCTCAAAAACAAATATGGGTACTGGATATCTGCCTTTTTTACTGATGACGCTGAGTATGAGTGGTCAATGGGAATCCACGCATCTATATACACAGCTGGACTGTATGCAATTTGGCAAGCTCTTCGTTATTGCGAATTGTATACAGTTAAAAATAAATTTGTAATTGTTATAAGCGATTCACTCGAGTTCTCTAGTCAGTTTGCAAAATCCATATTCAAAACATCCATTAGTGCAGACATGAAACATCTTTCAAACCTGGATATAGATAGAGTTCAAACGACAATTAATATAGGTGGAGAGCAGTGCCAGAGCACCACTATTACTTTCTAGAAAGAACATGACCGTTCTACATCGGTTAAGAATAGGAGATTCAACAATAACACACAGGTATTTATTAACAAAAGACCAACCCCCAGTGTGTGCCAATTGTAGAGTACCTACCACTGTTGAACATATTGTCTGTATATGTCCACTATATGCACCTTTACGTCAAATGTACTCGATCTTTGGTAACTTACCTGATAATATATAACAAACAAAGAAAACATAAGTAATCTTCTACAGGACCTATATAGGTATAGGCATTGTTTAAATAAAGTATTTAAACAATGGTATAGGTATAGCGTAAAGGCTGCGAATCTCCTTGAGAAGCTGTAAAAATGAACCAAAGAACTCGGCAGTTAACGCGCCATAATTCGTATAAAAAAAAGAATGTATGTACCTATGGGTTTAGGTTCCCACCAATTTGGCGGCTGGATATTGAATACAATATTCGGTTCCGAAAATTCCCGGCGAGCAGGGTTAATGTGTACCGTTAAGTGGGATTCTTATAGCACTTCCAAGATTATTTTCTTAATAACTATTTTTATTTTTAGATCAAATTGACAAAATTGGCACCAAAGTTAGGGCCTCGTGGTGTTTTATCTGATTTTAAGAAAACACTGAAAATAAGCGACATGTAATAGGAATTTTTTGTGACCTAACAAAGGCTTTTGACTGTGTCAACCATAAAGTCTTGATTGAAAAATTAGAGTTTTATGGAATCCGGGGTGTAGTCTCGGAATGGTTCCTATCCTACTTATCGGGAAGATCTCAGTATGTAGAAATCAAGTGCAAATCCAATTCCAAGATCACAAAGTTCTCATCGTGCCTTTTGCCGATGAACATTGGCGTACCACAGGGCTCGATTTTAGGGCCAATCCTGTTTCTTTTATTTATCAATGATATTGTTTTCATTTTGAACTCTGTAATCATGTATGCGGATGACACTACTGCAATAGTTTCCGGTAAAACTATTCTTGACCTACAACAACGGGCAAGTGGAATTCTATCGACGCTTCAAGGGTGGTTTAATTTTAACAAACTTCATTTAAACAATAGCAAAACGTACTGCATTTTATTTTCTTCTATTTCTCCCACCACCGATGTATCCCTTTAGCAAGCGGTCCCTTCTTGCTAATGTTCCAGTGCAACAATCAGGGAAATACCTGGGAATGTGCTTGGATACAAAATTAAACTGGAAGTGCCACTGCTTATGCTTGATAAAAAAGCTTAATGTTTGTTGTTTTCAAATCCGTAGTATCAGACAGTTGATTGGTGTATATTTCACATTGTCCTTCTATTATGCGGAGGTTCAGTCAAGGTTATGTTACGGTGTTCTTTTCTGGGGATCATCTACACTGGCCGCTAAAGTTTTTATTGTACAAAAACGTATAATACGATGTTTATTGGGCATAAAGCAGCGGGAGTCTTGCCGACCATATTTCATCAAATATAACATCCTCACCCTTCCATCGCTATA